>NW_027206235.1:6997500-7035000 GCF_024711535.1 Dipodomys merriami | reverse complement strand
TAGGTGGGAAACTGGAGACACAGTCTGTGAATAAGCAGTTTGTTAAACAATATTAAAAACAAGCCACACACTGTGACTCATGCCTGTCATCAAAGCGACTCAGGAGGCTGAGATCTGAGGATTGTGGTTCAAAGTCAGTCTGGGCAAAAAACCTTATCTTCCTTTAACCAGTTAAATAACAACAGCAATGAAAAGCCAGACATGGAGGTGTGGCTAAAGTGGTTGAGTGGAAAACTAAGCAAGACAGCAAGCCCTAGTACCAGCACACACATAGACACACAATCAATTAATCAATCATTAATTAATAAAATACGTTAAAAACATGTTGACCCATATACAAGTGCCTCTAGCCTGGGGGATCCACTCTTCTTTCACAACCCCTTGGCTCAAGGCTTTGGCCTCATTAGCTTGAGGTCCCATGATGAAAGGCACCCAGTTGGTTCAGCATGCACCAGTCAGCGCCCAACAACCCAACTCCTACACTTTTTCACAGCTCCTCCCAGTAGGGGAGCAGGGGCAGAGCGGGATATCCCGCTCAGGAGGGGGGAGACCTAACGTTGGATGTCAGGGTTGCCCCCGGGTAGACTGAAACCCTTCATGAAAGGTGGAGGTCAACATCTACAGGTGTGTGCTAGTAAGTCTGTAAGAGGGTGTTGCAGGCCTGGTGGCTCCACTGTGCCCGACATTGGTGTTGGAGGCGGAGATAACCCCCCACGGTGGTGACTTAGAGGTAGTGCAGCTCAGTTGGAGCTGGGCCAGCGCCTTCGGCCACTCCTGCTCTTGGAGCTGCTGCCGCATGCATGGGCATGGGCACAGAGCCTGGAGCGGGCTGCGCAAAGGGGCCAGCAGGAGGGGTGGGGCTGACTGTCCCCTGTGAGGCAAGGAGAAGTGGCTTCTGCAAGCAGTGGCTCTGGTACTGGCGGCCCTGATCTTCCTGCCCAACATGGGGCTATGTGGGCTCTGTACCAAGCGGCAGCTTGACAGCATCCCAGGGAGGTCGGGAGCAGCAGCGGTCCCCGTGGTTGGACAGGTGAGTGCCTTGGGTGTGGTGGGGCTAGGGATGCTCCCGCCCCCCTCCCCCCTTCTCTGGTTTTACTTCAGACATTCAGCTCCTTCTCTCTCCTCAACCTCCTGTCAGTGTCCTCAGAGGCAGCCCCTGAAGAGTCTGCCCTTCTTTCCATTCCCACCCCCCCCCAGATGTGGCAAATTGAGGCTCTGAGGACAGGGATTTGTCCACTCTGCAGAGTCAGAATTAGAACCCAGGGCTCTTAGTGCCAATTATGTAGTCTTATTTCTATTTTCCATACTTTACAGTCTGTCCGCCTTTCCATTGCCCTCTCCTGTGGTCACACCTGGTCCAGCGTTCTCTTTCTGAGTAGTACCCTCTTTGCACATGCCGGTATCCCCAGGGTGTGAGGCTTTCTGTAGGACCGGTTCCCCCATCACTTCTGCTCCCCTCCCTCACCCCCACCTGGTGATCCTGCTGTTTTTACTCAGGTCAGTCCCTTTCACGTTTTGCCATTTGCACAGGGACCTGTGGAACACCCTGCCCCTTTTCCCTATTCTTTCGCTGTCCTATTTTTGTGTCAGGTCCTGTGAATTCCTTGGGGAGTGAGTGCAAAGATCCTCTTGGAGCTTCCGGTCCCTTGGATGGGGTGAAAAGTCAATTTCTGGTTCTTGAGGAACATGCCACCTTTGACCCTCCCGGAGTATAGAGGTGTCCTGGTGGAAGGATCCCCCAAAATGTCCCAGAGTGCTGTCCCCTGAGGGCAGAATCCCACATACCTTCCTTCTCTACTTCTTTCTGATAAGATGAGATATATCTTGTAGCCCAAACTGTGATAATAATTGTTTTTGCCTCTTTGAAACTCACTCATGTCTCACGTGTGTGTACATGCATATGGACTAAATTGGCATTTTTCTTCATGTGCATGTGTGTGCATGCTCAGATCATGGCTCTTGAATTCAGGCCCTGGGTGCTGTCCTTTACTTGTTTTTCACTCATGGCTGGTACTCTACCACCTAATCCACAGCTCGACTTCTGCCTTGTTGGTGGTTCATTAGAGATAAAAGTCTTACAGACTTTCCTGGGTGGGCTGGCTTAAAATCAGGATTCTTAGATCTCAGCCTCCTGAGTAGCTAGGATTACAGGTGTGAGTTTCCAGCTCCTGGCTTGGATTAACATTTTCCTGCTCAATCACATCACTCTACCTCTCTCATCTCCTGGCAAATCTATGCATGCTTGAATTGCTTTGTATATTGGGACATTTCAGATATGCTTAGGGGATTTTTGTGGTCCATGGGAAGTGGGTAATGTTCATATCAGGGTCAGAATTGACTGTTGGCTGCCCTCAAGGGAAGAGGCTGACTTTTTGAGGTTGATGGGTTTTCCTTTCTCCTCAGTGTCAGGCTGCTGCCTGGCCATTCTGGTATCTTGAGCACAGACAGTTCTTTGCCACAAGGTGGATCAATTGGAGCTTAACAATTGCTCTAGTTAATTGTTGCAAACCATCCAAGAGGAGTTGGCTTGATCTTTACGGTACATCTTAACTGTTCAGAAACTGAGGAAAGTTAGCAATGGCCTTTCCTAAACCCTGAGTTCAAACCCTGATAGCCAGCCTAGCCTTTTCCCCGTTAAATTCTGTGTCTTGTATGTTTTTCTTTCTTGAAATCTCCTTCAATTCCTATCCTGTACCAGTATCAGGGTGAAGAGGCCAGAGCTGTGTTAGGCTTTGTCATTAACTTTCTGTATGTGCTTATCATCCACCAACTCCATCTTTTGGTTCGGTTGCCAGCATTCTGTGATGTGATTAGTAAGTGCACACAGAGCTACTGCTTTTTCCTGGGCTTTTGTCTTTGACAGCCTCCCTAGGTTCAGGGGTTCTATAGTGGCAAAGCCCCAGGCAAAGGGGGTGTGTCCTGCCCAAGTGCACGTCTCCTGTGGAATAGCTGTGACCAGGTCTAAAAGAGCTCTTGACAGGCTGCCTTTGCCTAAAGAAAGTTGTCATATTTCAGTTAAGGCAGGTGCCAAAGAAGTTCTGATTTTCATTTCCTATAGACCTAGATGTGTAGAGAGGAGGCCAAGGTTAACTGCCAGTTTGGCCTGAGCTTTCAAAGAAAATTACTCACATGTACAAGAAGGTCTTGATTGAATAAAGCAGACTTTGGAGCAGAAAGAGTGGAGAGCAACAGCTGGATGGATGTTCCTTGGAACTCTGACCTGCAGTGTGTGGATAGCTCATGGGGCAGTTTTAATTCTTGTTTAATTTCTTTTTCTCTGGAATAGCATAAAGAGGAGGAGGACGAAGTGGTGAATGGGATGGGTGTTTCAAGTCTTGTCAACTGGTTGTTCTTCCTTTACAGAAAATTTCTCCTTCCTGGGTGCAGCAAACAGCTCTTTTGCAATGATAGGCTTTTCTAGGTGCTATAGGATGCAGCATTCAGCTGCTGCCTTTCAGGAAGATCCTGCCAAATTTCCACACAGCCCTTTCGTGTTCTATTCTCTTTGTAGAGGCAGAGCCCTGGGCTTGGCCTTCCCAGTTAGATCCTTGTTTGAATGGCAGCTGGCCTCGAAGGAAGAGGCTGACTTTCTTCCAGTCCTCATTCCACACTATCCCTGAGCATGCATGTAACACATCATGCTGCTGTCTGGGAAATCTGCTATCTGGAGCACTCTGCACCATTATGAAGCATTGACAGTTGGTTCTAAGATCAGTCTGTCACTCTGGTAATTGTTGAGAACTTTCCAACAGTACCTCCTCATTGATCTTCCTGGCAGAATTAACCACAGAGGCTCTGGAAGGAAGTCTTGACAGGACTTTTGTCCTAAAGAAAATTAGGTTCCTTGTGGATTTGAGAGAAGTTTATCTGAGGGCAACATGCCCACTATTTGAATAGTCCTCAACTCTTTGATTCCTCCACTGAAGATTAAAAGAGCATTTAGCTGTCATCTGTTAGAATGTAAGTCACAGAACTGCCACCCAGTTCATCCTCAGTGTATCTCTGGAACTGGGCAAGACATCTGATTTATAAAGGACACATAATGCTTCTAGGGTTTCTGAATTCAAGTGGTCAGACAGCTGGCTTCTTAGAAAGCTGCAAACCAAGTAGGAAAGCCAGCCATGTAAAGAAATACCTCGAAGTGAACTTGGTTAACTGGAAATATGTCCTATACCAGTTAATTGCTTCTAATGACGTTTGAGCTGTATGACCCAGTTGTGTGCATGTCTTTTGTATTTTGCGTATACCTGACCTTCTGCATCTTGTACTTGGATCATAGTCAGAAAGAGAAAGACTTGAATGAGACTTTTGCTTCTCCAACAACCACAATGGCATGGGGAATGGAGGTAGCTTTTGTAACCTTTGTAGCATGTACAATTCAATGGGGAAAGGATGTAGTCTCTTGTAGTTCCTGTGGCCAAGAAATGCATCGTGGCCTCAGTAGGTGAAGATATCTTGACATAGTGTGTTTTTTAAGTACACAGCACATGTTGTAGCACTTGGAAAAATGGATTTTTGCTGAGTGAGTGTTAAAGTGGGAGGGAGGTGCTTGAGAAGTCACTAGTCCATTATGGAAACAGGCAGAAAAAGGGACATCACTTACTCGAGTTCTCACAGGAGGAATGCAGACATGAACGCAATGCTCTTCAAGTCATCTGTGTTCTGCTGCAAAGACTTTCCCTCGTGAGTCAAATTTTCATGCTGCAGTTTTGGTAGCCAGTACTTAATTACACCATGTGTTGCTGGAACCTCCCCACCCAACACACACACACAAACACACACACAAACACACACACACACAACCCTACCTTTTGTGTGTTTGTGTGTGTGTGTGTGTGAGTGTGTCTGTGTGGGTATGTGCCCACACATATGTCAGTCCTGGAGCTTGTACTCAGGGCTTGGGTGCTGTCCCTGAGCTGATTTTGCTCAACGCCAGTGCTGTACCATATGAGCCACATCTCTGGTTCCCAGTAGGTTCCCTCCCAATTTTAGTACTTAATTGGACACCAGAGTTTCATGGTCTTGTTACATGGGCTGCCTTTGAACCATGCATGATCAATAGATCTTAGCCTCCTGGGTAGCTAGTGATACCTGACTTTTTTGCAGATCCATTTTTGTAAATTTTCTTTCCAGCCTCTTTACTTTATATTATTTTTGGTGGTACTGAGGTTTGAATTCAGTGCCATGCATTTGCTCATTTGCTTGCTTGGCCAGGCTCTACCACTTCATCCACACGTCCAGCTTGCAGAGTCTCTCCCCCCCCCTCTTTCTCTCTGTTTTTTTATTTTTTATTTTTTGGTCGGTCGTGGGGCTTGAACTCTGGGCTTGGGCGCTGTCCCTCAGCTCTTTAACTTAAGGCGAGTGCTCTACCACTTGAGTCACAGAGCCACTTGTGGTTTTCTGGTGGTTTATAGGAAATAAGAGTTTCATGGACTTTACTGCCCAGGCTGGCTTTGAATGGCGATTCTCATATAGCAGCTTCCTGAGTACTAGAATTACAGGTGTGAGCCACTGGCTCCTGGATTCTGGTTATTCTTTTGGGGGGGGGATCCGGTGGTGAGGCCAGAACTCTGAGCTTGGGTGCTGCCCCTCAGTTCTTCAGCTCAAGGCTAGTGCTCTACCACTTGAGCCACAGCTCCACTTCTGGCTTTTTTATTTTTGCTTATGTTGTGCTCAGGAATCTAACCCAGGACCTCAGGCATACAAGGCAAGTGCTCTACCACTGAGCCACCTTCCCAGCCCCTCTGGTAATTTTTATATGTATTTTATTGTACAAATATTGTATAGAGGGATTACAGGTACATGAGTAAGGTAATGAGTACATTTCCTATTGAACATTATTGTTACCTCCTCCTTTGTTTATCCCCTACCTTCCCTTCCCTCCCCACCTCCCTCAGCTCCCCCTCCACCTCCCTCAACTCCCCCTCCCAGCGAAGTTGTGTCTTCTACATCTCATTGTTACAATGGGTCAACCTGTATCCTTATTTAAGCATTTTATTATTTCCTTTCCCTCCTCAAATTACAAAAATGTATTTATGAGATGCAGGGCACTGGAATCAAATACAGTGAAAACAGGGAGGAGAACAAAAAAAACATAGTACATTATAAATACGTTAAAAACAATAGCAAGAAAGGAAAAATCACTGTGTCCCTATCTTGGTGGTCCTTTTGCTTAACATCATCTTATATGGTCGTATGTACATAGCTTTTCACCTTTCCTGCTTGTCCTAGACATATACTAGTTATTTAAAATAAGGGAAACCATAGGACCTATGTGTCTTGGGGCCTGGCTTACTTCACTTAAAAAATATTTTCCAAGTCTTTCCATTTCCTAACAAATGGGGTGATGTCATTCTTTCTGATGGAGGCATAGAATTCCATTCTCTCTCTCTCTCTCTCTCTCTCTCTGCCCCCCTCTCTATATATCATATTTTGTTGATCCATTCATCTACTGAGGGGCATCTGGGTTGGTTTCATATTTTAGCTTTGTAAATAATGCTGCAATAAATATTCTTGTGCTGGTTTGCTGGTTAATTTTTAAGATGAGGGTTCGTGAATGTTTCTGCCCTTGCTAGCCTTTTTTCTTTTCTTTTCTTTTCTTTTCTTTTCTTTTCTTTTCTTTTTTTTTTTTTTTGTCGGTCGTGGGGCTTGAACTCTGGGCCTGAGTGCTGTCCCTCAGCTCTTCAGGTCAAGGCTAACACTCTACCACTTGAGCTACAGTGCCACTTCCGTTTTTCTGGTGGTTTATTGGAAATAAGTTTCACGGACTTTCCTGCCTGGGCTGGTTTTGAACTGTGATCCTCAGATCTCAGCCTCCTGAGTAGCTAGGATTACAAACGTGAGCCACTGGCGCCCAGCTTCCTTGCTAGCCTTAAACTGTGTCCTCCTGCTCTCAGTCACCTGAGTTGCTAGAATTATATGCACTTGGCTTATAATTTTTTTTTAATTTGGTTATATTGAGGATTAAACTTGGGGCTTTGCCCTTGCTAAGTAGGAGCTTAGCACTTACTCCATGCCTCTAGCCTTATTTTGGATTGGTTATTCTCAAGGTAGGATCTCATTTTATGCCTGCAATGTGATTTTGTTGCTTCCTTTTGTCACTGGGAAAGATAAACATATGCGATTGTGCTTCTCCCATAGCTGAGATATCAAGCATGCCCCACTGCTTCAAGTTATTGGTTGATATGAAGTCTCTCAAACTTCTTGTTTTGGTTTTTTGACTAAGGCTGACTCTGATCCTTCACTCTTTACCTCCTCCGTAGCTAGGATTACATGCCTGAATCACCATGCTTGGATTTACTTTTAAAGTAAGGGAAAGTATAATAACCTGAAGGACTTCAATAGGAAAGTAGAGAAAGTAAATCACACGTGCCATGTGGCACTGTCGCTGCTATGCATAGAAAGTAGGGCCAGTTCACTATCAGATGCAAGTAATAAATTGAGCCAGTCAGGCTTAAATGATTAAGAAGACCCACTAGCTCTAGTTGGCTTCAGGTATGGTATGATCTGGAGGTTTGTGGGACTGTCAGGGCATGGGCTTTTTCTCTCTGAGTTCTCTTGGTTCTGCCTTTATCTTAGACTGAGCACTCTGTCCTCCTCTCATCCCTTCTCACCTTGGTGGTAAAATATGATAACGCTTTCTGATATTATATCCATATGCAGAACCTATAGGAGAGAATCTGTATCTGTGGCCTCTGTAGAAAAGACAAGAAATGTCTTTTCCTATTATCTTAGCATGATCTGTTTTAATCTTATTGGTCCACTTTGGATCTGATGTGTTTATTATGATAGGATTCATTCACAATCACACTAGTCAGGAAGATGGGCTGTGCTGGGTGACTTATCCTACCTTAGAGCTAGGGATGGGTTTGGGCCACCCCGGTCATATGGAAAGAGCATTTACACAGAGAGGCTGGCTACTCCTGGTTGTGGGGGTGGGAAAGATAGTTGAGAAGAGGCTGACAGATGTCCATGCCGGATCCCTGCCAATATCGTGGGGACTAGACTTGACCCTCAAAAGGCCACCCCTTTGCCACTCTAGCCCTGTCCTTGTGGAGCACTGACCCTGCATCCTGTAGATCAGCACTCTCTGACACCCCTGGGCTGAGATGCCAATGGCATGGCCTCAGTTTCTCACTGGGCAGAGCTTGGGTGTTAGGATTGCCAGCCTTGTTGCCTCAAGATGAGTAGTTGAAAGCTGTCTTCATTGAGAATTATCTTGTCAGTTCTGTGGCTGCCTTCCTCTCCCTGCTTTGAGAGTTGCCGCTCTCTCATATGCATGCTCACTGAAAATCTCTTGAGCTGAAAAAGAGCTTCTGTCTCTTCAACTTCCAACATCCCCTCCCTCCCCCATCCCCCGCCCTTCCTAGCTGGAGGAGGTGGAATGTTCATACTTTGAAAGCTAGAGGAAGCTAAACAATTCTGCTTGCTGTGTGTGGGTGGGTGTGTATTTATCAATGTGTAGCTCTTTCTCCATGTGGCTCTCTTTCTCACTCTTTGATCTTTCCATACTTCCTGTTTGCTGCCCTCTGCTGAATAGAGATAGGAGAAGGAAGGGCCAAACAAAAAGCAGCCCCAGTTTTGATTCTTTTTCTTGGGTTTTTGAGAAGTTGTAGCTGTGAATGCAGAATTTTCCTCAGCTTTCTTAGATGATGGAAGACACAACATAAAATACTACTAGTAAGAATCATAATGAGGAGGATATATAATTTATATGTCTATTCATTTAGCTCATCACTTCTTTTTTTGTTTTGATTTTTGGTCAGTGGTGGAATTTGAACTCTGGGCCTGGGCGCTGTCCCTCAGCTCTTTAGCTGAAGGCTATTGCTCTATCAATTGACCCACAGCCCACTTCCTGTTTTCTGGTGGTTAATTGGAGATAAGAGTCTCACAGACTTTCCTGCCCAGGCTGGCTTTGAACCCTGATCCTCAGATATCAGCCTCCTGAGTAGCTAGGATTGAAAGACCCCAGACTCACTGGGATGCTTTCTTCAATGGGAGGGCACCCCAAGAACCAAGACTCCAAACCAGCAGATGCAACAAGCAAGAAGAGTTTATTAGGCATTTGCGCAAACGGGCTCTCTGTCCAAGGCAGACTGGAAGCCTGAGCAGTGGTTACAGACACTTTTAAAGACAAAAACCACAGGATTAGCATAAGACCCCAGGCTCCCCAGGATTGGTTCAGCTTAAAAATCAACTGCACGGGAATTTTTGTGACACTTCTTGAAAACTAGTTGGTTCCCTAGGGGGAGGCTTCTCTGGAGGGGAGTCCACATAGTTCCAGGCTCGCGATTGGTTGACATTTGACCTAGTTTGCTGGGCTGGCCAGATGGTCCTTGTCTTGAGCCCCCTGCCATGAGTTTTTACACAGGAATTCAGGAGAACATACTCTTTTGTTCTTTATCTATGTTTGCAGACCTTGTCCCTGGGCCTGCATCTGAACTTTGTAACTTTTTAACTTATTTCTGGGAAGGGAAGAGTCAGTGTTAGCGCAAGCAGGTTTACAGAAGCAGAATTAGCAGTTAGTAAGTTGTAAAATGGACATAGCCCCAATTTCAATCTTTCAGGATTACTGGCATGAGCCACGGGTGCCTGGCTTGTTTCGTTGCTGTGTTTGACTGAGTTCAGGAGGCCAGACATTTAACCTCCCTGGACCCTCTGTTTCCTGGCCTGTAAAGTAGAGCTTTCCCTGTCTCCCATACCAGCAGAGTACAGCTAAAATTGGGCTTGTCAGAGCCAGAAGCTAGTGACTCATGCTTGTAATCCTAGTTACTCAGGAGGCTGAGATCTGAGGATCGTGGTTCAAAATCTGGGAGACTCTTATCTCCAATGAACCACCAAAAAAGCCAGATGTGGAGCTGTGGCTTAAGTAATAGAGCACTATCCTCGATCACAAAAGCTCAGGGCCAGTGCCCAGGCAGGCCCCTGTGTTTAAGCCCGAGGACTATCGTAGGATGAAAGGATAGGGTGGGGCTTTTTCGGTTTTTGACCCATACCTCTTCCCACCTGGCTTTCCTTGGGACAGCTGTCAGGTGCTGTGGCAAGTATACAGTGGTGAATGGGATGGACTGGAAAGCAGGAAGAGCAAATGGCACTCCAGACTTCCTGCTGTGTATATAACATTCCTTCTCAGTGTTAGAACTTTAGGCAAGTTATTTTCATCTCTTTTCACCTCTTTTCTACCCCTGTAAAGGGGACTTGAGAGAATGAATTTTAGCAACTTGACTCAGACAATTTTTAGGGATTCTAATTAATAACACAATTTATACAGCATTTTGAGATTTTCAAAGAACTTTTCACATAAGTGATCTCACCAAAGTTGTCTTAACAACCAGAAGGTGGTATTTGGGCCATTTAAATGATAAAGGAATGAAGGCCAGAAAGACAGTTTATGGCAAAGCGAGGCCTCTGTGTCCACAGTTTCATATAGGGATCTTGGTTACTTTCTAAAAGTTTATCCTTTTGTTCATTGAGCTAATAATGACAGGTTCCCATAGTCCTTAGGCTTCTCCTGTTCACAAGGATTGTTTTTCTAAGACAGGATCCATCTATCTAGCCCATGTTTGCTTCATACTCTTAGTATTTTTCTTGCCTCTGCTTCCTGAGTGCCACAATACATGGCCATAGGGATGGTTTTATTGAGGTCCTCCATCTTTCTTTAGTCTGCTTTGACTGGGAGTGTAGCAGGGTGAGAGCCAAGCCCTGAGTTCTAAAGTTAGCTTGTATTCACAACTCCCAGTTGTCCTTCTATAGCTGAGTGGCCTGGGACCTGAATGTTTTCATGTGTACAAGAATGGTAAACTTACCTTTTTTCATGCAGGGCTGGTGCTCTACCACTAAAGCTGCACCTCCATTTTCTACATTTCTTTCTAGTTAGACATAAGAGTCTCATAGATTTTCCTGCCTGGGTTGGCTATGAACTGTAATTCTCAGATCTTAGTCTCCTGAGTAGCTAGGATTACAGGTATGAACCGCTAGCATCTGGCCATTAAGCATATATACATAGAAACATATACATATACATATACATACACATATAAATATACATATACGTACACATATACATATACATATACATACATACATACACACACATATATATATATACATACATACATACATACACACACACACACACACACACACACACACACACACACACACACACACACACACACATATATATATATATATGAGCCACCTTCCGAGCCCCTTGGAAGCTGTTTGTTTATGTCTGGATCTTTACCCTGCCAGGGAGGGATGGACTTTCTGTGTAGCCCTGGCATAGTGACCCATGGCAAAAGGACATGTAGCTAAATACCAAACCACTTTCTACACATATGTCCTTGCACCACACCAGCCACAATGCTAGCAAAGACCAGAAGCTGGGATTTGACAGAAATTTATTCAAGAGTCCTAAACTGGTTCTTGGTGTGTCCAGGATAGCAAGGAGAGTTTTGGATCTGGCCAGTGTGGAAGCATCAACCTCACTAGAGCACCAGATGTTAAACTAGAAATTGGAAAGCCACTGGTTCCCGCTTTGGGCCTCAGTTTTGACTCTTGCTACATGGTGCTCTGTGGTCCATGAGGTGGTTCAGTGCCAAATTATACAGGACTTGTGTTCAAGAGAAGGAGGATTTGCATTCAATGACAAATTTACATAGGCCTTGTCAGTGAGAATATCTTCATCAAGAGGATTTGAGGGAAGGTTGTGGTTCCTGCTCTGTCTGTGAGCCTTTAGCTGGGCTCTGGTCTTCTCAGGCTTGTTTCTACTTCTGTGAAATCCTTCCAGGAAACCTCTTCACATTGAGTTGCTAGGGCACCTGGGGCTCCTCTTGGCTGTGACAGCTTCTGACACTGCCCTTATTTGGGGGCAGCTTGGATGGTTTTGAGTAGCCCTAGTCAGACATGCCTTAGAATCCATTGAGATTCATCTTGTGTGTTTTTTATTTTAGATGGAAGTACATGGGTTTGGGAGAAGAAAACTAGAGAAGTATATGCCATTCTTAGCACAAAGTTGATGTATTTTTATGGTCAATTTGACCTTGATCACCTAGTCCATGGACCTTCATAGTTCTCCAATGTCAAGAATCTCTTTTTTTCATTCTTTTTAAAACTTTACTCCCCCCATCCTCCATTTGTCTCTTTCTGTGCCAGTACTAGAGCTTGAACTCAGTGCCTGGGTGCTGTCCCTTAGCTTTTTCATTCAAGGCTGGTGCTGTACTACTTAAGCTATACCTCCAATTTGGGGTTTTGCTGATTCATTAGAGATAAGGGCCTCATTGATGTTTCTGTTTGTGCTGGATTTGAATTTCTTTTCTGTTTTTAGATTTTTTTTTTTGTTTTGTTTTTTTGGGGTCCGGTTGTGGGGCCTGAACTCTGGGCCTGGGTGCTGTCCCTCAGCTCTTCAGCTCAAGGCTAGCACTCTACTACTTGAGCCACAGTGCCACTTCCGACTTTTTTCTTTTTGCTTATGTGGTGCTGAGGAATCGAATCCAGGGCCTCAGGCATGCAAGGCAAGCGTTCTACCACTGAGCCACCTTCCCAGCCCTGGATTTTTTTTTTTTTGAAAGAAACGAAAACATTAAAATACATATTTAAGGGTTCATTTTCCTAACATCACATTATCTGACCTTTTCCGCTTGACTCATACCTATACTAGATATTGCAAACAAGGGAAACCATGGGACCTATGCTTCTTTGGGCCTGGCTTACTTCACTTAATATAATTTTTTCCAAACCTTTCCATTTCCTAACAAATGGGGAAATGTCATTCTTTCTGATGGAGGCATAGAATTCCATTGTGTATATATACCACATTTTCTTGATCCATTCATCTACTGAGGGGCATCTGGGTTGGTTCCATATCTTAGCTATGGTAAATAATGCTGCAATAAACATAGTTGTGCTGGTAGCTTTAGTGTGGTCTTGTTTGTAAACATTTGGGTAAATGCCCAAAAGTGGGATTGCTGGATCATAGGGGAGATCTATGTGAAGTCTTCTGAGGAACCTCCATACTGCTTTCCAAAGTGGTTGAACAAGTTTACATTCCCACCAACAATGAAGTAAGGTTCCTTTCTGTCCACATCCCCTCCAGCATCTGTTGTTGTTAGAGTTCTTGATTTTTGCTGTTCTAACTGGAGTGAGGTGATATCTCAATGTTGTTTTGATTTGCATTTCTTTTATGGCTAGGGATGTTGAACATTTCTTCATGTGTCTATTGGCCATCCTTGTTTCTTCTTCAGAGAAGCTTCTCTTTAAGTCTTTCGCCCACTTATTTATTGGGCAGTTGATTCTTTGAGGATTTGTTGTTGGGTGGTTTAATTTTTTGAGTTCCAAGTATATTTTAGATATGAGACCCTTGTCCGTTGTATGGCTAGTAAAGATCTTCTCCCAATCGGTGGGCTTTCTATTGATCTTGCCAGCTATGTCATTTGCCCTGCAGAAGCTCTGCAATCTTATGCAATCCCATTTGTCCAACCTTTCTTTGATTTGTTGTGCTTCCGGGTCTCTATTCAGAAAATTTCGACCTGAGCCAAGGAGACCTAGGGTTTCTCCTATTCCATCCTGTAATGTTTTCAGAGTGTCTGCTTTGAGTTCAAGGTCTTTGATCCATTTGGAGTTGATTCTGGTACAGGGTGATATATAAGGATCTAGCTTTAGTTTTCTACATGTAGTTAACCAATTTTGCCAGCACCATTTACTGAAGAGGCTGTCTTTCTTCCATTCTATTGTTTTAGCTTCCTTATCGAAGATTAGATGGCTATAGGTCTGTAGGTTCATTTCTGGGTTTTCAATTCTATTCCATTGGTCCTGAGGTCTGTTCTTATGCCAATACCAAGCTGTTTTGATTACTATGGCTTTATAGTAGAGTTTGAAATTTGGTATTGATATTCCTCCAGCAGTGTTCTTTCTGTTGAGGAGCGTTTTTGCTATTCGGGGTCTTTTATTGTTCCATATGAATTTTTGGATTGCCTCCTCTATTTCCTTGAAGAATGAGGGTGGAATTTTGATAGGTATCGCATTGAATTTGTAGATAGCCTTGGGAAGTATTGCCATTTTCACGATGTTAATCTTGCCAATCCAGGAGCATGGGAGGTTTTGCCATTTTTTAAGTTCTGTGTTGATTTCCTTTTTCAAGATTTTAAAGTTTTCATCATAGAGGTCCTTCACTTCTTTGGTTAAGTTAATTCCTAGGTATTTTATTTTTTGTGGGGCTATTACAAATGGAGTTGCTTTCCTAATTTCAGCCACACTTTTCTCATTGTTGGCATATAGAAAGGCCATTGATTTTTGGGGGTTAATTTTATAACCTGCTACTTTGCCAAGTGTTGAATCAGCTTGAGTAATTTGGGAGTGGAGTCTATGGGATTCTTTAAATACAAGATCATGTCATCTGCAAAGAGGGAGAGTTTTATTTCTTCTTTCCCTAATTGGATCCCCTTTATGTCTGCATCTTGTCTTATTGCTGTAGCTAGGCATTCTAATACTAGATTGAAGAGAAGTGGAGAGAGTGGGCATCCTTGTCTTGTTCCTGAGTTAAGAGGAAATGGCTTTAGTTTTTCACCATTGAGTATAATCCAGCCCTGGATTTGAACTTCTATCATTAGATCTCAGCTTCCTGAGTAGCTAGGCATGCCCATCTCTTTTGAGAAGGCCTGGTGATGTAACACATTATTGGCTGTTTGCTGTGCACCTGGTACAGTGTTGTGTGGCAGGGCTATGAAGACATGCAAGACATGATCTGTGCTTAAGCATCCCAAGAATGAACTGCAGTTCAGATGTGTGCAACAGCACTTTGTGCACCAGGGAATGTGCAGTGAGAGTGTTCATAGGGGCTCCAAGGAAGTTAGTTACCTGACAAGGCTTTCTAATTTCCTGATTTTGTGCTTTCAGTGAATTTCCATAGTTCCCTTCCATTTCCTTCAAACCATAACATTTTAAATGTTACAAAAGGGAGAGAAAATTAAGGAAGCTAGCATATTTCTTTTGGAGACATATCCAGAGACTCGTTATTTTTAAGCATTTGCTTAGCATTTTGTGTTGAAAGCATTTTCAAGTCATTAATTAGTAATTCACATTAATATGTAGATGGAATTAATCTATTCCAGGCAGAAGTTTTTCTTGAGGAAATAAAAAGAAACTTAAGTGCTATTCCTTTCCACCTACATGTCTCTCCTCCCCTCTGCCACACTTTATCTTGATCATGATTTGGATGATCGCTCTGATTATTGCTCTCATTAAGCGCCACAGGTGTCTGTGGAGCTTCCACAAAGTTCGGGTTGGGTGCTTTCCCTCTCTTCTGGACTCTAGGCTGTATGTAGGCTGCTGTGTGGACTCATTATCACTTGAAAATGAAATTGGCCTCATAAATAGTCATCCTCAGAAAACGAATGGCTCTCCCATTTTTATTTTAGTTGCATTCAGCTGAAAGCCTTTTAGGTTGTATTCTTGTTTAAGAAGAGGTTTTTTTCCCCTCCTTTTATCCTTCTTGCTGGTCCTATGGCTTGAATGCAGGGCTAGGTCTTACATGCAAGGCCAGGAGATTTTTTGTTTGATTTTGTTTGTTTGTTTTCCCTCAAGGTTAGTGTTCTACCACTTGAGTCCCAGCTCCACATCTGTCTTTTTGGTGGTTATTTGAAGTTATGTGACTCAAGGACTTACCTTTCTTTCTGAGCTGGTTGAAAACCATAATCCTCAGATCTCAGCCTCCTGAGTAGCTAGGATTTCAGGTGTGAAACACTAGTAGCTGGCTAGGAGTTTAGTTTTTACCTTCAGAAAAAAAATCTCTTCCTTTCTGTGGAAAAAGGGCTCCCCTGTCCTCGTATTTGACCAAGACAATAATTTTCCACCCTGTACAGATGAGGAAACTGAGGCCCATGAGGACCAATCTCAAGACTGGTAAAATTCAGAGCTGATATTTGGAGTCTTAACCTCTGGTGGGAGAAGCTTCCAGAGGATGTGATGGTCTCCTCATTACACTCTTGTCTTCATTTTGTCACGTGGTGAGCTGCTTCAAGAGCTTCCTGTCTATGAGGCCCCCTGTCCTCTTCCTTCCTTCCTGTCCTGACACAGAGGAGGTATCCTGAGTACTAAGATCTCTGTGACATCAGTCATGTATAGAATCAGCCTATTGTCCATGTGGGGTAATAAATCTGAAGATTGTATCCCTGTCCTCAGGGAGCTCTTAGTGTGATCAGGGAAGAGATGCCTTGTACTCCTGGGATCCCATTCATTGACCCCCTCTCTTTCTGCCCTTGCAGGAAATGCCTGTTTCAGTAAGCAGTTATTACATGCCAGGCTTCATACTCACAGACTGCTATCTGTGACAAACTACTTATTAGTAGGTGAAATTATTGTTCCTCTTACCAGATAGGGGATGAAATTCCTACAAAAATCGTTTTAGGGCCAGGTGCCAGTGGTTTATGCCTGTAATCCTAGCTACTCAGGAGGCTGAGATCTGGTTCAAAGCCAGCCTGGGCAGGAAAGTTTGTGAGACTCTTATCTCCAATAAACTACTAGAAAACCAGAAGTGGTGAGGTAGAGCACTTACCTTCAGCTGAAGAGCTGAGGGATAGCACCCAAGCTCCATGACTGACAAAACATAAAAAATAAATAAAAAATAAATAAATAAAAAGTAATTGTTTAAGGAAGGAGCTAAGAGAAAGAAAATATAGCTAAGAAAAATGAGGGCAGCCGAGGTTACTGATCTCCATATCTAAGAGATATAAAAAACATTCAAGTTAAAAAAAAAAAAAAGATTGCAGCCAGGTGCCGGTGGCTCAGAACTGTAATCCTAGCAATTCAGGAGTCTGAGAGCTGAGGGTCCTGGTTTGAAGCCAGCCTGGAAAGAAAAGTCTGGGAGGGTCTTTATCTCCAATTAACCTCAAAAAGCCAGAACTGGAAGTGTGGCTCAAATGGTAGAGCACTAGCCTTGAGCAGATAAAGCTAAGGGATAGGTCAGTCCCCAGCTGAGTGGGGCTCAGTGCCCTAGCTCTGAATTCACTCTCCAGTACTGGCACCAAAATAGGAATAATATTAATAATTACTTAAGAAGCAGGAAATACTTAGAATTTGGTAGATGTTGAGTCCTGAAGCTCCCTGTTGAGTTGCCTTGTTTCCTTTGTAGTACTGTTGCAGTGTACATGGTGTGTGTGTGTACACAAGTAACCCTATTAGTTGTTTTATTGTGACCGTTAGGACCCATGAGTAAGAACTATTACAAGAAAACAGAGGTGTTGAACAATATGCTTTAAGCCACAACAGTAGATTGCCAAGCCAGATGGGCCCAGGTATCCTTGATTCTGGAATGTGCACAGTTAACCAATCACAGACAGTATTGGAACCTTGGTTAAATCCCAGAGAAAATAGTTCTTTGCTGTGGAGGCTACAAGATAGCCAGGTAGCCCTGGAAAACTGGCCAAGTGAACATCCTGTGTTAAAATAGGGAGAGGCAAGTCAGTAAGGTGGAGCTCTACAATGCTCTGAAGGAAATGGGCAAAAGCGAGAATACGTGTCCTAGAGGGCCTTGATGTAAGTCTTCTCCCCACCCCCAGCCCAGAAATTGTCCCTCAGCTTTTTGCTCAAGGTTAGCACTCTGCTACTTGAGTCACAACTTTACTTCTGGCTTTTGTGTTGCTTTATTGGAGAAAAGGAACCTCATTGAATTTCCTGCTTAGGCTAGCTTCAAAGCGAGGTCCTCAGATCTCAGCCTCCTGATTACGATTACAGGCATGAGCCACTGGCACCCATCCTACGATACTGTTCTTAATGGCAGTGGCAGTCAGATGGGGCCTTCATCCATGTTTTATATGATCTCATCCTAATAGATACTGTTCTCAGGCTAGAGTCTAAGGGACTGGCTGGAAAAGCTCAGGCCTGGCCACAGTGACAATTCAGTGAGTTACATTTCTTGGATTTGGATGCAGGCCATCTACTTTGCTTCTTGGGCTCTTGCTTTCAAGTGCTCTGCTCGACTATACCTGGAGTTTCTGGTAAGACGCATGGGTGAATATGAGTACTTTCTCTCAGGTGATGGCCATATGGGGAGGAACAGAGGACAGTGGCCCACCCTGGTTTCACTATCCCTTATTACTGATAGCAGAAATACCAGCTTGTGTTCAGAATGGCTTAGAAGCAGCTCTTGGTGGCTTTGCAGCTTGGCTTTCAGTTCTGGCATGACAGTGCATTGGGAAGGTTCTGGATCCAGAGTCAGGCTCAGCTTTGGGCTCAGTGTCTGCCACGTGCTAGCTCTTGCTTCCATCCCAGATGAGTCACTGTCCATCTCTAAGCTGCCCTGCCATGTCTCCTCCTCATATACCTTCTTCTGATGAAGAAATTCCCTTCAGATAAATAGAGATTCCATGGAAGGAAATTGTTCATGTACAGCTGGTTTCTCCACAAACAATTGTTCAATTTTATTTCCCTTTCATTTTTCTTCTTCTTCCCAGAGATCACTGCCTCTAAGACCTTGATAGCAGATAGACTTAGATGATTACATGTAAATTGGAGCTGGCTTCTGAAACTCCAGGCGAGTTTCTGCCGACCTGGGAGAATTTTTTAGGGCCCTATGCACCTAATGCATTTTAGTCTTTATTTTTATTTTTCACCTATATTTTTCTTCTCATATTACTTCTAGGTGCCTTTTATTTTCCTTTAGGACTCATGCATAATTTTGGCTGCTTTTAGGTATAATTAATAAAAGGCCCAAATCATTTCAGTGATAGGAAGATTTATTATTTCACATAATAATAACCATGGCACAAGGGTAACTGTAGAATTCATTAATTCAGTTGCTCAGTACTGTCTTCTTTTTTTTTCTCTTTTCTTTTTTGTTGGTCATGGGGCTTGAACTCTGGGCCTGGGCAATGTCCCTTAGCAACTCAGCTCAAGGCTAGCATTCTACCACTTGAGCCACAGTGCCACTTCTGGTTTTCTGCTGGTTTACTGGAGATAAAAATTTCACAGGTTTTCCTGCCTGTGCTGGCTTTGAACCGTGATCCTCAAATCTTAGCCTCCTGAGTAGCTAGGATTACAGGCATGAGCCACCTGAACCCAGCCTGTCTTCTTATATTTATATTCCTACCATCTTTTGAATTGACCATATTGGGTATATTCTCCCAGCTAAAGTTCATCGTCACAAGTTAGCTATTGCAGCACCAGACATCTATGAAAACACAGAAAACAACAGTATGAATGATGGGACAAAATCAGGATTTGTTTGTAAAGAGGAATGAGAAGTGACTGCTGAGGTGATATTAATCCTTGATAAGAAGCATGTACCTTTTCTCTTTTGCCTACAGGTTAAGAACAAATATGTTGTCATGGCATAATGTGATATACATACTGTGCCCTCTACTATTATTTCCTCATTTTACTTCATTCTGTTCCCTACACTAGAAGGCCAAACCAGACCACTAGCTATTGCCAGTACTAGGTACACCTCATTTTTACCTCCGTGTTTTAGGCAGGCTGAGCCTGTGCCTGAACCACACCCTGCCCATGTGCCCTGCCCTGCAGCTGTAGCACAAGACAAAAACGGCTAGAGTCAATAGTAGAAGCAGAACTCTCCTCTGCTCCCTCCCAAATATTATTTTAGACACAATCTTTTTATTTTTATTGTAAGATAAAACAGAAAATACAGCTGGCGCTGTTGGGTTATGCTTGTAATCCTAACTCTTCAGCAAGCTGAGATCTTAGGACTGAGTTTCAAAGCTAGCCTGGACAGAAAAGTCTTTGAGTCTCTTCTCTCCATCAAACCATCAAAAAGCCTGAAGTAAAGCTGTGGCTCAAGTGGTAGAGTGCCAGCCTTGAGCAAAAAAGCTAAGGGACAGCACCCAGGCCTTGAGTTGAATCCTCAGAACTGGCACCCCACTCAGGCTCTATCCAGGATCCTGCTTTCCCTTGATCTGTCAGACCTCCTCTGCCTCCTCCAGCCTGTGACATTTCCAATGTCTTTTCTTTAGCATGAGCTTGACACTTTTGGAAAGGGCAGCTACTGATCTTGTGGGAAGCCTCCTAGTATGACTTGGGTGAGTGTTTTTTTTTTTTTATTTTGTTTGGTCCTGGGGCTTGAACTTAGGGCCTGGTTGCTATCCTTGAGCTAGTTCTAGGCTATCACTCTACCACTTGGATCTAAAACACCACTTCCAGTTTTCTGGTGTTCACTGGAGATAAGAATGTCACAGACTTTCCTCTCTGGGCTGGCTTTGGAGCAATATCCTCAGATCTGAGCCTCCTGAGTGGCTAGGGTTTCATGGGTGAGCCACTGAGACCCAGCTAGGCTGATATTAGTTAGTTAGTTTGTTTTTGTATGCCTAATTTTATGACTGAATGAGAAAACTCAGTACCTCATATCAGTTTCTGATGTCTCATTGCCTGGGTGTATCTTTGGTCACCTACTTAAGGTGATCCTTGCCAGTTTTTTTCAGGATGAGGCCACTGTTTCTTATATGGTAATTGGCAAATAATCTAAGTCTACAGTTCAATTGCAAAGAGATTTTCTTCAAAGGGTATCTCTGTGCATGTTTAGCTTAAGAAACAGATGGGAAACAGATACTACGGTTGAGAAGGACATGGGCCAGGTTGGTATCCCAGCAAGATCTTCTGCCTCCTCTCTAAATGGCCCAGCTGATGAAGTGCCTGTGCTTCAACCTCAACTTCTGTTTGAGAACCTAGCCTGATATTGTTGATTTGCCTATAAGGTTTTCTGCACTTGAAGTTCCCTGCAAGAGGGTTTCCTTCCAAACTGAGATTCATAAAGTGAGTTAGGTTTAACAGAAGCAACATAAAATGGAACTGGAATCAAGAAGCATTTATTTAGCATTTATTTATCTGCTACTATGTTAAATCTAAGGAAGGTGAAAGTCATAGTCTCTGTCCACAAATCCAGCACCTTTTCTTCAAGGGGAGGACTTTGTTTTCGAGACCTAATGAAAAAACATTAAAAAAAATCCCCCTGAGGGAGAGCACTAGCCCTGAGCAAAAGAAGATCAAGGACAGAGGCCAGGCCCAAAGTTCAAACCCAGCATAAAGAAAAAGTTTATGGGTGATTTTCACTATCTATGAGATGAGCTTAATATTCTAGTTTAGAAGCCTGACACTAGTGCTCACACCTGTTATCCTAGCGACTCAGGAGGCTGAGATCTGAGGATCATGGTTCTGAGCTACCTTGAGCAGGAAAGTACGTTAGACTTTTACCTCCAATTAATCAGTAAAAAGCTAAAAGTTGAGGTATAGAACAAGTGGTTAAGTACCAAACTCCAAGGTAGAGTGGGAGGCCCTTAGTTTAAGTCTTATTATAGGTGTATGTGCAATATACATACACACACATGAAATTTTAAAAGTTCCAGTTTAGCCCCAATGATTCTTCAGGAGATTAAGGTGACATAATGATAAGGAACCAGAGTACTGCAAGAGGGCACAAACATACTTGTTGACATGGATTTAGAAGTCTGGTGGAGTCTTTGGAGGCACCTGCACCTAAGTCACTAATTAGGGCTGATGTGCTCCAGTAGTGTTAGTTTTCTGATTTGGATGCTGATTATCCTTATAATCCCTTTCTTTACTTAAATTGTATGATCTTTTGAGCTCCTGTTCTGACACAATGGTTTAACTACATTTGTTTTACTGTTCTCTTTAAATAGCTTTTCACCTGTGAGACTCTTATCTTCAATCACACACACACACACACTCACACACACACACACACACACACACAGTTGGAAGTGGAGCTGTTGTTCAAGTGGCTGGGCCCTAGGCTAGAACAAAAAAGCTCAAAAGCAATTCCCAGGCCATGGGTTCAAGCCCCAGAAATGAGGTAAGAGGAAGGTAGCAGCTATTAGATGAAACAGCAGGATAAGAGGCCAGAGCTAGAGTGGTCAAGCCTATGATCCTAACTACCTAAGGAAGTTGAGATCTGAGGATCCAGATTTGAAGCCAGCCCAGGCAGACAAATCAGAGATTTATCCCTAAATAACCAGCCTGGGTTCAATTTCCTCACCTGACAGAAACAAAAACATAAAAGTAAACAAAATTTCTGGGGAAGGTTTATTTCTTATGATGGCTCTTCTGAAAACACTGAAGCCGTAGAAAACATGGATTCTCTTTTTCTCCTCTCCTGTCTCCCTTTTTCTTTCTTTTTTCTTTTTCTCTGTGCTCTCTTTCTGTCTAGCACATGCTAGGCAAGATATGTAACCACTGAGTTTCATACCTAACCACATGTTTGGATTCTTAGATAATCCAATTCTCACTGGGTGCCAGTGGCTCACGCCTATAAACCTAGCTACTCAGGAGGCTGAGATCTCAGGATCATGGTTCAAAGCCAGCCTGGGCAGGAAAGTCCATGAAACTCTTATCTCCAGTAAACCACCAGAAAACTGGAACTGGCTATATATCTCAAATGGTAGAGTGCTCGCCTTGAGCTGAATAGCTGAGGGACAGCACCCAGGCCCAGAGTTCAAGCCCCATGACTGACAAAAAAAATACAATTCTCTTTACCTCAGAAAAGTTCCATTTTCCTTATATTTATAACCTTATGCCTTTCTAGCTCCAAAAGTCCAGACTTCACACATTTACACTGCTGAAGGATAAATAATGAGATGCATCTTTTGATGAGGGAAGGGTCCGGGGTCATCCTAAAAACCACAAATCAAAGCATCTTACACTTCTGCTTAGAAACCTACTGCCATTTCCCATTAAGTTCCATATTAAGAGTTAAAACTATCCTGAGCTGGGTGCAGGTTGCTAATGCCTACAATCCTAGCTACTCAGGAGCCTAAGGTTTAGGGATCATAGTTCGAGACAAGCTTGGGCAGGAAAATCTGAGATTCATCGCCATTTAACCACACATACGCATACGCACGCGCGCGTGCACACACACACACACACACACACACACACACACACACACACACACACAAACACACACACACAGAAAATAAAAAGAAAACTTCATCCCATCTTATAAGCCTGACAAGACATGGTGTCCAAATCCCAGACCTCATCTTATCTTTGTGCAACCCCCACCCCCATTTATTTGTGCCAGTCCTAGAGCTTAAACTCAGGGTCTGGGCACTGTCCCTGTGCTTCATTTACTCAAGGAACATACTCTACCACTTGAGCCACAGCATCACATCTGGCTTTTTCTGTGTATGTGGCACTGAACCCAGGGCTTCATGCATGCTAGACAAGCACTCTACCACTAAGCCACATTCCAATTTACTTGGCCTCCCTTTTTTTGCAGCTTTTTTCTTTTTCTTTTCTTGGATTGCTAAAATTTGTTAAGGCCTTTGCATTTGCTAGTTAGTCCTCCCTCACCTTTTCCTGCCCCATTCATATAACTAAGCGTCCTCTCAAACACTTTGCTACTGGCCTGGACAGCCCTGTTCTGCCCATTTGGGCCTTGCCAAGTCAGTGGCTTGGGTGACCCCTGACCTCGGGATACTTGGCACTCAGTACCTCTCGGATGGTCAGATCTTCAAAAACACAAAGGCAGTCTCCTTTTCCAAGCCAACATCACTCCAATGACTATGGTCAGCCAACCTTTAAACCACTGGTTGGTGCCCAAACTCAACAAACCAGACCCCAGCCGCATCAGATCTAAGAAGAAGCAGGACCAAGAAGTACACGCGGCCAGACCCACCCAGCAGGGGGAAGTATTCTCCAGGCATTGGGAGCATGTTTTGGAGGTGTCAGCAGTGGCTGTGGTGCTGGCTGGGTGCATGGTACTCCCCAAGTTGTGGTCGGCAGGAGCAAGGTAAGTCCCAGAGTAGGTGCTGGTAGCCTTGATTGCTGAGAAGAGAAAATGAAAGAAAAGGTGGCCTGAGGGTGTGTGGTAGGTGTGAGAGACACAAGCATATGCATTTTGGTTCCTTAAAAATATGAATCCCTTCAGCTTATTTTTTTCTTAGTTCACTGGTGTATTCTCTTCCAATTCATCATAAAATACCCAGAAAACTTAGGAAACCATTAAATAATGCAATTTCACTTTCACCTACCTGTTATTCATTTATGTTTGCTGTGAGATGATGAATTCATTGAGAGTAGAGTATCTACATTCCTTCTACTAATAATATTAACAGCATAAACAATATAAAATCATAGTCTTCCAGTCTAGAACATTCTAGATGATTTTTTGGTCGGTCCTGGGGCCTGAACTCTGGGCCTGGGCACTGTCCCTCAGCTCTTCAGCGTAGGGCTAGCACTCTACCAATTGAGCCACAGTGCCACTTCCGGATTTTTCTGCATATGTGGTGCTGAGGAATCAAACCCAGGGCATCATGCATGCAAGGCAAGCACTCTACTACTGATCCACCTTCCCAGCGCCTCTAGATGATCTTTAAATCATGTAGATTCAAATTTAGATGGTGATGACCAAAAAATAGAGATTACCATTGTTTCCTATTTCAGAGTATGTCCTAATCTTATATGAAGTTACATGAATTACATTTCTACAATGATATATTTTGTATGTATTACATATCGTGCATGAATTACACATATTATACAACACACACACACACACACACACACACACACACACACACACGTATACATACAGCTTAGCTCCAAGGTGTCTTAAAGTTGCTCTCTGGTTTCATGCCTTGTGATTGTTTTTCTCCCTGGTATTTTAATGGCTCTAGGCAACTGGTACCATATATAACTTTGAGCTTTCTCATGGATTGTTTTTATACCTTTGAACTCTTTCTCTGGCATTTTCACCTATCATAATCCTATGTACCTCTCATGGCAGACATTTGCAGATGCCTATGGGCCTAATAAAGTTAACATAAATGAGTGAATTGAATTCGAGTGCCAGTTTTGAGGTGCAGGAGCGTTGCCTGAAAGGACCAGTTGCCTGAAAGGACCATTTGGCATGAGGTAGTTATTAACCAGTCAGTATAGAGCCTTTGTTTCAAGTTTTCAAGGGAAATTGGACACTTGCACATTTGTATGAAGACTGGTTTTTTTGTATATATTTTTTACTGTAAAGATACTGTACAGAGGGGTTACAGTTACATGAACAAGGTAATGAGTCCATTTCCTATCGAGCAATGTTACCTTCTCCTTTGTTTTTCTTCTTCTTTTTTTTATTGTGAAAGTACTGTACAGAGGGTTTACAATTACATGGGCACGATAATGAGTACATTTCTTATCAAGCATTGTAGGCTCCTCCTTTTTTTCCCCTTCCCATCCATTCCCATCCTCCCCTCTGTCCCCCCATCCTCCCCGCCCCCCACAAAAGTTCATTTTCGACATGATGACTTGTACATCTCATTGTTGCAATGGGTCCACCTGTATCCTTATTTAAATGATTTGTTTTTCCCCTTTCCCTCCACAAATTATACCGACACTAAATACAGTGAAAGCAGGGGTTATACTGTGGGGGAGGGACATACAAAGCAACAATGAAATAATCTTATAAATGTGTTAGAAACAATCACATGAAAGAAAAAAAGCATTTGAATACATATCTTAGAGTTCATTTCCCTAACATCACCTTATCTGACCTTTTCTGCTTGACTCAGACATATACTAGATATTGCAAATAAGGAAAACTATGGGACCTATGTTTCTTTGGGCCTGGCTTATGAAGACTAGTTTTTAAACATGGAACTCATTTAAAAGTTTAGACACTATATAGATAAATTAAAAACATCTCTAGGCTAGGTTTGACACTCCAAGCTCTAGACTTTTGTTTGGTACTTTGTGTATGAATAATGTCTTCTGATTCAAAATGGTTGTTTTCCTTTCTGTTAGCATTTTTGGTGTATATCTTAATTATAGTAGTGTGCTGGTCTTTCTGCCTTATTAGTTGCTAGTATGTTTTTAAAATCTATTTGAGGGTTGGGAAGGTTGCTCAGTGGTAGAGCGCTTGCCTTGCATGCCTGAGGCCCTGAGTTCAATCCTCAGCACCACATAAGGAAAAAGTAAAAAGCCGGAAGTGGTGCTGTGGCTCAAGTGGTAGAGTGCTAGCCTTGAGCTGAAGAGCTGAGGGACAACGCCCAGGCCCAGAGTTCAGGCCCCATGACTAGACCAAAAAACAAAAAACAAAAACATAAAAAAAACAAATAAAATCTATTTGAAACATTTGATATCATATATTGGCTCTTTCCTGCATGTAGTCCATGTCTCTATAGAATAGGTTTATACATACCTATGTGTATGGGTGAAGGAGGGTGAAATAAAATGAGAGAGAGCAAAAAAGAAGAGGGTGAAGGAAAGGGCAGGAAATATATTAATTCTCTCAAGCTATTTGGTTCTCCTTCTCTTTGTTGAAGGGCCAATATGATATTGATTTAATTCCCAAAGAGCTCTTCTGGAAGGAATTAGATTGGGTATTTGAATTGCTGCTCAAAAGTTGATTTGAGGTGCTGGGAATGTGGCTTAGTAATAGAGTGCTTGCCTACCATGCATGAAGCCCATTGCTCAATTCCTCAGTACCACATACACAGAAAAAGCCAGAAGTGGGCTGTGCCTCTCAAGTGTTAGAGTGCTAGCTTTGAGCAAAAAAAGCTCCAGGACAGTGGCCAGGCCTTGAGTTCTAGTCCCAGAACTGGCAAAAATAATGTTGAAGTAGGAGGTCAATGGATATAGCCAAATGGTGGAGCTCTTCCCTGGTATGTGTGGGGTCCTGAATTCTATTGCTCACACTGTAAAAAAAAAAAAACATAAGTAAGTATGAAATATAAGTCAATCGTCATCTCTTTTTTTAATTTTTTTATTGTAAAGATACTATACAGAGGGTTACAGTTACATGAGCAAGGTAATGAGTACACTTTCTATTGAGCATTGTTAACCCCTCCATTGTTTTCCCCATAACATTCCTTCCCTCCCTACCTCCCCCGAGGTTCTTTTTTTTTAAATTGTGATTAAGTGATTACATAATTTCCAAAATTTCACAGTATTGTGGAATAATGATGCTCATTTAAAGTCACAAGTTCATTCTAACTTTCCTGGAGCAAATTGTCTATCACAGTCTATAACATATAACAGTGTAGACATATACACCATACATGTGATCAGCAGCATGGGGATATTTAGTAGTGGTTCGACCAGATGAGTGAGAGTTCTTTGTTTCTTAAGTCCTGTTAATTTTGTCATATCACCTAACATTTTGGATTTAGCATCCACTTATCAGGGAGACCATGTATTGTTTGTCTCTTTGCTCTTGGCTTACCTCGCTCAACATGATTCCTTCTAGCTCCATCCATTTCCCTGCAACTGCCATTATTTTGTCATTTCTAATGGCTGCATAATATTCCATTGTGTATAGATACCACAATTTTTGGATCCATTCCTCTGTGGTGGGGCATCTGGGTTGTTTCCATATCCTAGCTATTGTGAACAGTGCTGCAATAAGCATGGAGGTTCAGGGTAGATGCCTAAAGTGGTATGACTGGGCCGTAAGGGAGGTCAATCTTTAGCTTTATAAGGACCCTCCAGACTGCTTTCTAAAGTGGTTGTATAAGTGTACATTCCCAACAGCAGTGTAATAGGGTTCCTCTTTCTCCACATCCCCTCCAGCATTTGTCTTTGGCTGATTTGTGGATGTGGGATATTCTGACGTCATCTCTTTCGTAACATCAAATGTTCCAATACTAACAGAATTTTGGTATATTTATGATGAATATTTTTAATAATAACAAAATGCCCAGAAAGTGTTTCATACTTATAATCCTAGATATTCCAGAGAAGGAGATAGGAGGATTATGGTTTAAGAGCATAGCAAACAAAAAGTTAGTGTTTCAGAGATAGCAAGCATGGTAGTTTATGTCTGTAATCTTAGGTACTTGAGAGGCAGTGTAAGAAATTCGTGGTCTGAGGCTCACCTGTGCAAATTAGGAAACCCTATCCAAAAAACAAAAGCAAAAGTATTAGAGACATCTTTTAATCACTAGGGCCACCACTACAAATAGGAAACAAAACCCTAAAAAACTGTTCTGACAGAAATGTTTTTGGATAGATTAAATCTCTGGAAGAGTTTTAGTAGTAAGTGATTACTAACGATTTTAAAGGATAGTCAGTAAAAGGGGAAATAGATAATGAACCTCCTCACAATGAAAAACTTGCTCAGGGAAAGACCCTAGGAAGACAGGAAAATGATAAACTATAAACTAGCATGAAATATTTGCAAACCACATAGTAGAGGAGTTAAATCTCCAAAATACAGTGTTCTCAAATCTCTGTAGTACATAATGATAAAAACCAAACCAGAATGATTCGATAATGACCAAAAGATACAAATAAATGTTTCCCTGAAGAGTATATATTCAGCAAATAAGCACATAAAAGGATGCCTTGGTCCCAGCCCTTAGAGAAATGTAACTTAAAAGGCACAGTGAGGTACCACTACATACCTGTCTAAATGGCTCAATCAAAATAGTGACAACACAAGATTGATCAGAATTCAAGTGAACTTGATTATTCATACATTGCCACTAGGAAAGTAAAATGATATTTTACTTGGGAAAAAATAGAACAATACCTGGTTTTTGGACAGTCCTGTGGCTTGAACTCAGTCCCATGGCACTATCCGTGAGCTTCTTTTTAACTCAAGGCTAGCGCTCTACCACTTGACCCACAGTGCCAGTTTCTGTGTATGTGGTACTGAGTAATCAAACAAAGGGCTTCATGCATGCTAGGCTACTACTCAGGTACATGCCCAGCCTAACAGTAACATTTAAAATTTAACTGAGCAGGCATTTTTCCCAGAGATAGCTTTCATTCCCATAAACACCTGTACATAAGCTTTCTGAATCATTTTATTTCTGTGATAGTCCCAAAGTACATTTATACCATGGACTATTCAGAAACAGTAAAAAAAAAAGTCTTAATACAAGTGGGTCTGGAGGGACTTAAATGCTGTGTAAAAAATCTTAACAAGTGACATGCTATGTAATTCCATCTATACTTCTTTAAGTGACAGAATTTCAGTTGAAATATGTTGAAAGCTGAAGATTGGTGGATTCTGCCACAATGAATTATGCTTCAGTTATGAAAGCTGTTACTAGGAGAACCTGGTGGAAGATCTGTGGGATCTTGTCTGTATTAATTTACTAATGTTCCTGCCTGTGACTCTGTGAAAGTGTCAAAAGATTTAGACAAATAATTTATACTAAAAAAAAGCTGACCTCAATCACTTTTTCCCTTGGACTTTCTGATAAAGATGATCCTGAGACTCCAGTGATAACTGAAGCAAGTCCTATCCTTGAAGAAAGAAACTGTGAGTCAGTGGAGAATTCTGAGTCTGTGAAGAATACTGAATCTGTTGACCAACATACCAATCAAGAGACTTAAAGGAAGCTGTAGTGTCCAGTTGAAAAAACCAGAAGTTGGGTCTTCCAGGGACCCTGAGACTTCAGAAGTTCTCCCTTTTCAGGTATCACAGAATCTCTATTTTTTTTGTGGGTTGTGGGGCTTGAGTTCTGGGCTTGGGCACTATTTCTGTGTTCTTCAGCTCAAGGTGAGCACTCTACCACTTGAGCCACAGTACCACTAATGGTTTAGTGGAGGTAAGAGTCTCATGGACTTTCCTGCCCTGGCTGGCATTAAACCGTGATCCTCAGATCTCAGCCTCCTGAGTAGCTAGGATTACAGGCGTGAGCCACTGGTGCCCAGCTAGAATCTCTATTAAAATATTGGGATTTAAAAATATTAGAGTTTACCAGGTACCCTTGGCTCACACCTGTAATCTTAGCTACTGAGGATGCTTAGGTCCAGATGAATGCAGATTCCATCTCCAACTAAATGCCAGCAAAGTGCTACACTAGAGGTATGGCTCAAGTTGTAGAGTGCCAGCCATGAGCAAGGAAGCCAAATGTGTGAAGCCCTGGTACAATGAGAAAAACAAATCATTTAAATAGGGATACAGGTGGACCCATTGCAACAATGAGATGTACAAGTCATTATGTCGAAAACGAACTTTACAACTTTGGTGGGGGGTCAGGGAAAACTGGGTGGAGGGACGGGGGGAGGATGGGAAGGGATGGGAAGGGGAAACAAAGGAGGCGGCTAAATGCTTGATAAGAAATGTACTCATTATCTTGCCCATATAATTGTAAACCCTCTGTACAGTATTTTCACAATAAAAAAGACAGATTCAAGCTCAATGCTAATTTAGGTTTACATTTCTTTTCTTATTTTTACAACCATAAATAATAGTTTTTCAGTTCTATAAATGCCATCAGCAGTAATTTCCTTTGCTGCATGGTGCCTACATAATAAACACAGATAACTGTCTATCAGTCAAGCAATGCATTAAGCAAATATTATTAGGTTCCCATACTTTAGCTAATAATTAGATAACTTATGTATATTGTACTCTGGCTCAACAATTTTTCACACTTTCTTGTGTCTTCCCCCCCCCCCATTTACTGGGACAATAGGAAACTTTCCAAAGATATACCCCAGGCCAGATGGAAATATTGGGGCCCCGGGGGCAAGTCCTTGCTCTCCTCAGCCTCAGCTACAGTGGCCACAGTGGGTAAAATCATCAGTCATTTCATTACTGTCTGTGTGCGTTTTACAGATTTGTGTTACAAAGGACTTAGTTAATAATTCTCCTTCCACATTTGTTCAAGGGTTTATTGTTTGAAGAAAAATAATCATGAGATGATAGACACTGCTAGTAGAATTGGTAGCATTTTCTTATTAGAATGAAGTCTAGGAATTGCTATAAATGTCTGTTCTTTAATGATGATATATCAGGGTTTTGTTTAAAAAATGTTATACTAAGGAGATATTTTCAAGGAATAATTACCCCAATTGTTAAAAATAACCTGTCTTATAGCATTCATGATTTTAGATATACACACTTTGATATTTCGTTTTTAGAATTTAGCTTGGTAAGTTTGGGTAATAAAGAGCAACAAATTTAATTTTTCTCTAGGACAAGATACTTCAAACATCATTGAAACGACAGAGTCTTCCCTTGGGATCCCTAGTCCCAGTGAGATTTCAGCTGAAGTCAAGCTGCTGAAGGTCAGTATAGAGAAACATTAAGTCCTAGGATACTTTGGATTCAGTAGCTAGCTTGTGCATTTTTGATATTAAGGACATGGGGACATCCTACAGCTGTGGTGGGTTGCCTTGTGAATCCAGCTGCCAGTTAGAGATCTGTGTCTTGTAACTGTTCATATCTCTCTACTCTGCATCTGAAGTAATTTCAAGGACTGCTGTATAATAAAATTATATTGCCATATATGCTGAATATAAGAATTACTTAGCACTTTATATGGCAACCACGGTTGGCTGAATTTAAAACGGACAGGACCAAAAAAGATTTTTGTTTATTTAGGGCTATTTTTTTGCCTTTTGTTTTTTGTTTGTTTGATTTTCTACCTTTTGTTTTTTGATACTAGGCATTGAACCCAGGATGTTGCAATTGCTAGGTAAGTGTTTTGCCATTGAGCTGAGGTACATTCTAGCCTTTTCTCTCTCTCTTTTTTTTTTTTTGCATTTGGGTTTTTATGAAGGTGAGGGTTTATATATATATATATATATATATATATATATATATATATATATATATATATATATAGTGAAAATACCATACAGAGGTGTTACAATTACATGGACAAGGTAATGAGTACATTTCTTATCAAGCATTATTGCCTCCTCCTTTGTTACCCCTTCCCATCCCTTCCCATTTCCCGTTCCCCCCACTTCCATCACCACCCCACACACACCGTGCCAAAGTTGTAAAGTTCGTTTTTTGACATTGTTGCAATAGGTCCAACTGTATCCCTATTTAAAATATTTGTTTTTTTTCCTTCCCCTCCACAAATTATACCAACATCAAATACAGTGAAAACAGGGGTTATACCGTGGGGGAGGGACATACAAAACAACAAAGAAATCATCTTATAAATATGTTAGAAACAATTGTACGAAAGAAAAAAAAAACATTTGTGTCCTTATCTTGGGGATCATTTCACCTACCATCAACTTTTCTTACCGTTTCTGCTTGTCTTAGACATATACTAGTTATTGCAAATAAGGGAAATCATGGGACCTATGTTTATTTGGGCCTGGCTTACTTCACTTCATATAATTTTGTCCAACTCTCCATTTCATAACAAATGGGGCAATGTCATTCTTTCTGATGGAGGCATAGAATTCCATTGTGTATATATGCCACATTTTCTTGATCCATTCATCTACTGAGGGGCATCTGGGTTGGTTCCATATCTTAGCTATGGTAAATTATGCTGCAGTATACATAGTCGTGCTTGTAGCTTTAGCATGGTCTTCTTTGTGATCACTTGGGTAAATGCCCAAAAGAGGGATTGCTGGGTCATAAGGAAACTCTATGTAGACTCTTTTGAGGAACCTCCATACTACATTCCAAAGTGGTTGAACAAGTTTATACTCCCACCAACAATTCAGAAGAGCTCCCTTCTGTCCACATCCCCTCCAACATCTGTTGTTATAAGAGTTCTTGATTCTAGCCATTCTAACAAGGGTGAGGTGGTATCACAATGTTGTTTTGATTTGCATTTCTTTTATGGCTGGGGAGGTTGAGCATTTCTTCATGTGTCCATTGGCCATCCTTCTTTCCTCTTCAGAGAAGTTTCTCTTTAAGTCTTTAGCCACTTATTTATTGGGCAGTTGTTTCTTTGAGGATTTGTTGTTAGGAAATGAAATTTTTTTGAGTTCAAGTTGTATTTTAGATATGTGACCCTTGTCCGTTGTATGGCTAGTGAAAATCTTTTCCCAATCGGTGGGCTTTCTATTGCTCTTGCTATGTCCTTTGCCATGCAGAAGTTCTGCAATTTCATGTAATCCCATGTGCCCAACCTTTCTTTGATTTGTTGTGTTTCTGGGTCTCTTTTAAAAACATTTTGGTCTGTGCCAAGATTTATTCTTCGAAGTTTGTCTTGATCAAAAGGAAACCTGCACTTCTAAGCCGTATGGAAAAGTTTTGAAGACCAGTTTGTTTTCTTCATCTCTCACAGCCCGTATTGTTTCTCATTTAATAGTCTTTGCTCATCTCTATTTTTTTTTCTCTGGAAGCAGATTTATTCTATCTGTTTTTCTCCATCTTCAGAGTTATATCATGTTTTGGCGTATATACCCATCAGAGACTAACAGGTTCCACTATCACTACTTGTGTATACCTAAGAGAGAACTGGATTGATATACCTTTGGGTCCATAGTGCATGGGTCAGTAGCCATGTCAGTAGACATGGCTGCAAAATACTCCATATATGAGGCACTGTTCTTACTGATGAGGCTATTTACTGTGAGGCTATTTTGGCTGTGACTAACACACTATGTGTTTAAAAAATGAGTTTATTTTTCTCCCTAAAGGACTCTAGAAATAGACTATTGCATGTTGTTTTGGTGAACGTAGGGTCCTGGTACCTTCAGTTTTCTTTGTTGTTTACTTTATGATTTTGTAATTGTTGTCAGATCATGCTGTGAGTGCAAGTATGGTATTCTCAAACACATAAGCTCAAATTCAGGAGTTACAGAGACAGGAAGTTTCATTTCTCCTCATGCCCCCAGCAACTAGAATGGTTTAATGTCTAACTCTGATGCTTTGAGATATTGGGAGATTAAATTGTTAGCATTATCAGAAATTTTTATCAGGAGTTGCTTTTAGTGGGCAAAGAAAACAGGAGTTAGAAGTATGTTTGGATAGTAAACAGCAGTGACTTCATAAACACTTGAAGGACATCTGTCATTCAGAGCCATGTTTTAAGAGGGGAATGAAAATCATGGAAAACCCTGGGAAGAGTGGCTAGTATTAATGTCTTAAAAACTTGGAGAGTTAATGGATCATGCATATGAAAATCTAAGGAAAAGAGATAGGGAGAATATACCCTTTTTATACCTTTGAAGGCTAGCATGGAGGGCAGAGTTTAGGTTGTGTTTACTTATGTCTCATGAGTAGAGAACTCCCACTACTCAGTGGAAGTTTTATGGACTTAGATTTTAGTTGAATATTAAGTGTACCAGAATAGAATTGGTGGCATTTTCATCCTAAAGCCTTTCCCATCTTCTAAAGTTCCTAAGGAGAGAAATTAATTTCACTGTGAAGGAAATTATACTAGAGATGGATCTTTTTAGAAGTTTGAGGTAAAAGATACCAATGAAATCACTCGGTCATCTTTTTTGCAATTTTGTCATGTTCCTTTAAGGATGTTGTCTTCTGCTTCGTGTGTGTGTGTATGTGTGTGTGTGTGTGTGTGTGTGTGTGTGTGTGTGGTATTCCTGGGGGTTAAAATCAGGACCTGGCTGCTGTCCCTGAACCTTTTTGCTCAAGGCTAGCACCCTACTACTTGAGCAACAGCTATACTTCTGTGATAATTACTTCTTTTTTTTTTTTTGGTGATTAATTGGAGAGATAAATCTGCCTGGACTAGACTACCTTGCCTGGTCTGGCCTCAAACTGTGATGCTCAGATCTCAGCCTCCTGGATAACTAGAGTTCCAAGTGTGAACCACTGGCATCCAGCTAGTTAGCTAGCTAGCTTGCTTGCTTCCTTGCTTCCTTTCTTCCTCCACCCCACTTTTTTTTGTCTGTCATGGGGCTTGATCTCTGGGTGTGGGCCCTGTCCCTGCACCCTTCTGCTCAAGCGAGCACTCTAGCTCTTGAGCCACAGCACCACTTCTGGTTTTCTGAGTGGTTTATTGGAGATAAGTGTCTCACAGTCTTTCTTTCCCAGGCTAGCTTTGAACGGTGATCCTCAGATCTCAGTCTCCTGAGTAGCTAGGATTATAGGTGTGAGTTACCGGTTTCAGGCCTCTTTCTTTTTTAATGTTTATGTTCTGGCACTGGGGTTTGAACTCCCATCTTCACAGTCTACCTTGTCCTCCTCCCCCACAGCTGGCACTTGAACCCTGCCTCTGATTTTTGCTGGATAAATAAATGGAGATGAAAGTCTCACAGGTTCTTCTGCCCTGGTGGCTTTCCATTGTGATCTTTAGATCTCAGCCCTGAGATCCTAGGACCATAGGCGTGAGTCATCAGTGGCCCAGTCCTGCTTTCTGGATTCAGATTCATATTTCAAAACTTTTTAACTGTTACTAAAAGATACGGGTTACAGTTATATAAGTTGGGTAAAGAGTACATTTCTTTTTTATCAATCGTGGACATGAACTCTGGGCCTGGGCACTGCCTCTCAGCTCTTGAGCTCAAGGCTAGTTAGTGCTCTACTACTTGAGCCACAATGCCACTTCTAGTTTTCTGATGGTTTATTGGAGATAAGAGTCTCACAGACTTTGCTACCAGGGCTTGCTTTGAACCACAATCCTCAGATCTCAGCTTCCTGAGTAGCTAGGATTACAGGTATGAGCCACTGGTACCCAACTAAGAGTACATTTCTTTATTTTTTCTTCACCCTTTTTTATTTTTAATTTTTATTGTGAAAATGCTGTACAGAGGTGTTCCAATTACGTGGGCAAGATAATGTGTACATTTCTTATCAAGCATTGTAGCCTCCTCCTTTGTTTCCCCTTCCCATCCTCCCCCACCCTCCCCCACCCAATTCTCCTCCTCCCCCCAAAGTTTCAAAGTTTGTTTTTCCACATAACGACTTGTACATCTCATTCTTGCTATGGATCCACCTGTATCCCTATTTAAAGGATTTGTTTTTTGGACAATGTCACCACTTTCTTCTCTCTGTTAGGCTTGATTATAGGGAGTCTAGTGTAGCCTTCAATCTTAAGGACTAGTTAATCTTTACTGCTGAGCCCTGATTCCTCTGAATTCACTCTTATTCCTCAGGTGTTCAGTGAAGTCTGTTCACTTGATTGTTTAAAAACCAGATGTTTCCGCATAGCTTGTGCTATGGGGATTGTGTTGCTTACTACTTACACTAGTTCTTCTCCAACTGTGTGGCGTTACCTAGTGTTTTTTAACAGTATATTATTCAGATAAAGACACATGGGCACATCTGTAGCTTCTTGAAACATTTTACTTATATAGCTGCATCCTCTGAAGTTTTCTGACTTTCAAATGATAGCTGCTTCAGCCTTCCCTGATGCCAGCCTTTATCCCTGACTTACATTGTGTGTGAGTGTTCTGTTGTCTTTAGGATCTCCTCTGTGTGTTGGGGTTTGGAACTTTTCTCTAGGCAGAAAGCCCAGCTGTAGGGTTGACTTTGTTTCTCTTTTCTCCTGGACCAAAGTCTTTTATTTTGTCTTTTTTTCCATTGTCTAAAAATAGTTCTTTCTTATATTTTGTCTGGTTTTCTAGTTGCTGTATAGGAAGGCAAGTGTAATATCAGCTTATTTATAGTACTTGAAAGCAAAAGTTCTCTCCATAATAGAGTGTTTGTTATAATATAGTTTAATTACTTGGTGTACTTGTTGATCTCTTATATGATTTTTAAAGGTAAAAGAGAACTGATTATTTTTGAAACATACTCTTCTTTGTAATATATATTGATTCCCTTACTAAGAATCAGCATAGTCTTCTAGGACAAAGTTGAGCTATAATTTGCATACAGTAAAACTGGTTTTTTTGCAATATGACTTTGTGTTGAGTAATAATAATTATGTTTATACTGTATAGTCTCAGTATATTGTGATACACAGACACAGAATATTTTCTGTATTTGTATGGCTCACTGAGATATAAGAATATTTTCATTACCTAAGGGAGTTCTTTCATGCCAGTCTGTAGCCACACCGTTCTGTCTGTTCACAGCATTTTCCAACCATTGATCTCTTTCTGACTATAGTTTCCTCTTGTTTAGAAAAATGTTTACTATGTGTAGATAAATACTTTTTTCTTTTGCCAATTGTGGAGCTTGAACTCAGGACTTGGGTGTTGTCCCTGACCCTTTCTGTACTTAAGGCAGCTATCACTCTACCACTTGAGCCACAGCGCTATTCCCTAAATTTTTTGAGAAGTTATTTGGAAATAAGTATCTCATGGACTTTCCTGCCTGGAAGGCTTTGAACTGTGATCTTCAGATCTCAGTCTTCAGAGTAGCTGAGAAGGATTACAGGCATGAGTCACCAGACACCACTGCCTGGCTATTGTAACCTTTGTTTATTTATTTTGGCAATATGAAGTACCACTTGAGCCACATCCTTATTCCTTTCTTCTGCCTGTCTATCTATCTATCTACCTATCTATCTATCTATCTATCTATCTATCTATCTATCTATCTATCTATCTATCTATCTATCTATCTATCTACAGGGAGCAGTTTTGTTCTCAGAGATGTCAGTTCATAATGGCAGGAAGGTCATGGCAAAGCAGAATCAATCATACCATGGCAACTAGAAAGCAGAAATAGCTAGTTTGTTTTTGGATCCAATCACTGGCTTTTACTTGTGCTGGCTTTGGGCTACAATTCTGCCTCTACTTTGTAAGCAGCTGTGATTACAGGCGTAAACTGTGTCTTTGGATTCTCTTTTCATTCTTTTCACTGTGTAGCCTGACATCCTTGAACTGGATATGAATGTAGCTTAGGCTGGCCTCAGACTCACAATACTTATGCCTTAGTCTCTGGAGTAATGGCATTATAGGCATATATTAAAT